>NC_088235.1:72274454-72311954 GCF_036934945.1 Oncorhynchus masou masou
GAGAGTGAGAGAGAGAGGTAGAGAGAGAGAGAGAGTGAGATAGTGAGTGAGAGAGGTAGAGAGAGAGAGAGAGAGAGAGAGAGAGAGAGAGAGAGAGGTAGAGAGAGAGAGAGAGTGAGATAGTGAGTGAGAGAGGTAGAGAGAGAGAGAGAGAGAGAGAGAGAGAGAGAGAGAGAGAGAAATATCGGTCGAGAGCAAGAGATTGAAACAAGATCACATGCAGCATAATCATTAGCCAAGGCAGCCGATAGGGGGCGCTAGATCTGCACTACCGTTAGATGTGCATATTCCCGGTAATAAACTCGTGTCCCTTGTGGACCGGCTCGGAAATAAAGCATCCTCCATTCAGCCTGCAAAGGCATCATTTCCCTCTTTAACCAGTTTTAATGGTGAGCTGTCGGGGGGGAAAAAACAGAACAAATATACTGTATGTGCTGCATGCACATCAATACTAAACGATGCAGAACTAGCGGCCACAAGCGACTGCCTAGGCTACATAACCGTGGTAGATGCCTCTACACAAATATAATAGTCTAATATAGAATGATAAGTAGAAACCAGTCCTTTTGTCCATTACATATACTTTTTCAGTTACTGTTCATTTACTCATTATAGTACTTCTCAGAGTTCAGGCAGTGGGACACACAGCAGACTCACGTTGGCACTTGGTGGGGTCGTCGGTACGAGCTACATAGCCCTCCCCGCAGCTGCAGTTAAAGCCACCAGGGTGGTTCTGGCACAGCTGCTCACAACCACCGTTAGTGAAGTCCCCACACTCATTCACATCTGAGACAGAGAGAGACCGCCAAGTGTCAGACAAGCAGATAGACAGTAAGCCAGACGGAGAAGGAGAAGTCAGGGGTAGAGAAACAGAGACATGGAAGTTCATATTTGGAGGTGTTCTGTACATATAAGCCTGTTGTTTTAACCCCAAAGTAAAGGAAATGTCTCATACATATTTTCATAGACTGGATAGTTTTTTCTCTCTTTTATATATATATATATATTTTTTATAAAGAAGCAGGTGACCTTGAAGGGAAAAAGCAAGAGGAAAGAGAACTAGAGGGAAGGAAAAAGAGGAAGACTTTCTCACCCAGGCAACTCCTCAGGTCCTTGCCCAGTTGCCATCCGGCACTGCAGCTACAGTAGAGAAGCCCCTCGGCGCGCACAGTACACACATGGTCGCAGCCGCCTCTCCTAAAGTCGCACGAGGTCACATCTACCCAGGAGAGAAAGCACACACGGCGCAACATAGCACACAGAGGACACGCAAGGGGAGAGACACACCACTGGCCTGATCTACTCACTCACCACACACACTCTCGTGTGTGTTGAAACGCCGACTTTTGGAAACGTAGGTCTGAGTGTCTTTGTGGAGCACTGCGAGAAATCACTTGACGGAAAGTTGACAGGAGTACAATACCACATCAACATCGTCAAATATAAGGATGCAGTGATGGACACTGTCGGTCTGGGTTTCTTTGTGGGGCACCGTGACAAATTCAAAGAAACACACACACAGCAGTGAGGTGAGGCGAAGGTGGGGGACGTACTGACACAGCTGGTATTGTCCGCGTGCAGCAGTAGAGGGGCGGGACAGGAACACGTGTGCCCCCCCGGTGTGTTGGTGCAGGTGTGGGAGCAGCCCCCGTTCTGGAGCTTACACTCGTCGATATCTAACACACACACACACACACACACACACACACACACACACACACACACACACACACACACACACACACACACACACACACACACACACACACACACACACACACACACAGAGAGAGAGAGAACACACACCAAATTCCTAATTGTGTTACAGTTAGCGCCATCAAACAGACACATGACAAGCAAAATAAAGTGCACTTCTCAAATACTGAACATAAGCCCGGAAAAAAAGACAACACTCTAGGCAGTGTAGGCTGACTACTTTACTGCTAACATACTGTCTAGTTGGATAGATTACCATCCTACTCTACACTATGCTTTCCCGAGGTGGTTTTACAGTAGCAGAACTGGGCCAGAACAAGGCTGAACTGGATCTTAGTGGCCCACTGACTACTGACCTACACAGCTGTGGCGGTCGATATGAAGCTGGTAGCCAGGTCGGCAGGAACACAGGAAGGAGCCCTGCGTGTTGGTGCACACCTGCTCACACGTCCCGTTCTGCACCACACACTCATCAACGTCTGGGGGACCAAGGGCAGGGAGGAGATTCAGGTTAGTGCGTATTCATTAGCTCTGTAGTGTACTGTAGGTAGTTAACTAGCTATGTACTCTTTACCTGTACATGGAGTAGAATACTCTAGTAATTGTGCAGTGCTGTAGTTGACCTGTTCAGTACTGTTGTTTACCAGTGGAGTACAGTAGTTAACCTGTGGTGAATTGTAGTTAAAGGCCCAGTGCAGTGAAAAACGTGATTTCCCTGTGTATTATAAATATTTCCACACTATAAGGTTGGAATAATACTGTCAAATTGTGAGAACTATGATATTGCCCTTTTAAATGTAAGAGCTGTTTGAAAAGACAGCCTGAAATGTCATCCTGTTTTGGTGGGAGGGAGTTTTGGCCTTACATGGTGACATGGTAAATTAGTTAACAGGCCAATAAGAAAGAGAGTTTCAAACCTCTCTGCCATTAACGGCTAGTTTTCAGTTTTTCCCTCCCCACTCAGACCCCTCCCAGACAGTCCTAGAAGAATTCTTACTTGAGAAATTAGTCTTCGCTAAGAAGCAAAAGTTTTTTCTTTTTTACATTTTTTTATTGAAAACAATCATAGTAAGGTACTTAACTGTTACCCAGAAATGATTGGATATTGAGACCTTTAACCTGTGTAGTATTGTAGTTTACCAGTGCAGTACTGTAGTTTACAGTGTAGTACTGTAGTTTACTGTGCAGCACTGTAGTTTACTGTGTAGTACTGTAGTTTACTGTGCAGCACTGTAGTTTATCAGTGCATTACTGTAGTTTACCAGTGCAGTACTGTAGTTTACTGTATAGTACTGTAGTGTACTGCATAGTACTGTAGTTGACTGTGCAGTACTGTAGTTTACCAGTGCAGTGCTGGAGTTTACCAGTGCAGTACTGTAGTTTACTGTGTAGTACTGTAGTGTACTGCCTGGTACTGTAGTTGACAGTGCAGTACTGTCGTTTACCAGTGCATTACTGTAGTTTACCAGTGTAGTACTGTAGTTTACTGTGTAGTACTGTAGTGTACTGCATAGTCCTGTAGTTTACTGTGCAGTACTGTAGTTTACCAGTGCATTATTGTAGTTTACCAGTGCAGTACTGTAGTTTACCTGAGCAGTTGTGTCCATCCTGGGCTAGCTGGTAGCCTATGCCACAGTGGCAGCTGTAGCCTCCTGGCTCGTTGGTGCAGTTGTGCTCACAGTGACCATTGCTCAGGGCACACTCATCAACATCTGTAACCATGGCAATAAACAGACATCCATAATAGTACACTGTAGTAGAGCACAGTAAAACAATGGTATGTACAGCAACACCTTGAGCACACACGCACAGACATCCCACACACGTCCACACACGCAAGCCATCTGCTTCTGTCTCACCCACCGAAGCAAGAGAGGCCATCCCCATTGAAGCCCTGGTAACACTGGCAGAAGTAGGAGCCAATGATGTTCCCACAGCGAGCATTAGTATCACAACCGTGACGCCCTGATGCACACTCATTCTCATCTGGAGTAGAGAGACAGAAAGAGAGAGAGAGGAGGGAGGGAGGGAGAGAGGGGACACAAGTCATTGTCAACAAATCAACATCAAATTCCATCTGCAACCCTGTGACTATTAAACTCTCTAAATCTATAATATATTTTCCACAGAAATGTTCAGTTCTGTTATGCAATGATATTGCTTCTTACCTTCACAGTATGTGCCATTGCCCCGGTAACCTCTTTGGCAGACACACTTATAACTCCCAAAAGTGTTCTCACACACACCTTGACCAGCACACACATCTGGAGTTTCCTTACACTCATCCACATCTGTGAGAGAGAGAGAGAGAGAGAGAGAGAGAGAGAGAGAGAGAGAGAGAGAGAGAGAGAGAGAGAGAGAGAGAGAGAGAAAGACAGACAGACAGACAGACAGACAGACAGACAGACAGACAGACAGACAGACAGACAGACAGACAGACAGACAGAGAGAAAGTCAGACAGAGAGAAAGTCAGACAGAGAGAAAGACAGAGAGAAAGCAAATCTCAAAAGATAAGTCAGTTTTAGGGTGGTCCTGCATGGGCCCCAAAGGACCAGTAAATCAAGCATCCAGCGTGAACCGTGAGCCATAGGTCCACAAACCGGAAGCATTTCAGGGCGGTCATGAAGGGTCTACTGGGTTACACACGTAAGAATCTGCTGTTGGCACCCATTCAAATTAGCCCCAATTTGACTTTTTTAAATTTCGCCCATTCACTTAATTACTCATTTCTAATTAGCTAGGAATGATGTTTTAAATGTTTCAACCCAACATATTTGGCTGATATCGTTATCAACCTACTGCACACCCATTATTCTTGTGCAGGGTCTGCTATTAGCACGCTAATGTAACGGAGTTAAGAATGTACCGTAAACTCACTCCACAGCTAGCTTGAAATGTCGCCGATGGAGCTATCCAATTGCTACCTTCGGTACAGCTCAAACGGTTGGTTTGATGTGTGTTTGCGAGCAGAGGATCACTGGTTCGAGCCCGGTATTTATGGACAGGGGACAGTGGAGGACGATACAGTGAGCTCCAAAAGTATTGGGACAGTGACACAAATACAGTATCATACCCGCAACACATGCTAACCTAACAGGGATGCTAGCCTTCTAGGCAGAGTTCCTCTGTCCAGTGTCTGTGTTCTTTTGCCCATCTTAATCCTTTCTTTTTATTGGCCAGTCTGAGATACGGCTTTTTCTTTGTAACTCTGCCTAGAATGCCAGCATCCCGGAGTTGCCTCTTCACTGTTGACGTTGAGACTGGTGTTTTGCGGGTACTATTTAATGAAGCCGCCAGTTGAGGATTTGTGAAGTGTCTGTTTCTCAAACTAGACACTCTAATGTACTTGTCCTCTTGCTCAGTTGTGCACCGGGGCCTCCCACCCCTCTTTCTATTCTGGTTAGAGCCAGTTTGCTCTGTTCTGTGAAGGGAGTAGTACACAGCGTTGTACAAGATCTTCAGTTTAATTTCTCACATGAAATAGCCTTCATTTCTCAGAACAAGTATAGACTGATGAGTTTCAGAAGAAAGGGCTTTGTCTCTGGCCATTTTGAGCCTGTAATCGAACCCACAAATGCTAATGCTTCAGATACTCAACTAGTCTAAAGAATGCCAGTTTTATTGCTTCTTTAATCAGAACAACTGTTTTCATCTGTGCTAACATAATTGCAAATGGGGTTTCTAATGATCAATTAGCATTTTAAAATGATAAACTTGGATGAGCTAACACAACATGCCATTGGAGCACAGGAGTGATGGTTGCTGATAATGGGCCTCTGTACGCCTACATAGATATTCCACAAAAGAATCTGCCGTTTCCAGCTGCAATTGTCATTTACAACATTAACACTGTGTGCACTGTATTTCTGATCAATTTGACAAACAATGTGTTTTTCTTTCAAAAACAAGGACATTTCTAAGTGACCCCAAACTTTTGAATGGTAGTGTACATAACCAATAATTACAGTAACATGTTTGTGCATGGCCATTCGGTTCCTCTCAAAACATCTGAACAATCTAATGGTGCCCAGATTATATCTGTTTACAACTTATTTCGGACTCTACTGGACCCCAAGGCTATAACATTTGTATCTGCACCATTAATATATAATTCTTTCAATATTAAAGTTAAAATCAATTATTTTCATAATTTGGATTAATTTTAACACTGCGATACCATTGCCAACAAACCCGAGCTGAGATGACAAAACCTCAAGTGCCGAGCAAGAGACAACAATAGTGACACATTATCATACGAGTATCATGTGGTATTATAACAGTATTACCTAACTGATGGTATCATGTGTTATTATAACAGTATTACCTAACTGATGGTATCATGTGGTATTATAACAGTATTACCTAACTGATGGTATCATGTGGTATTATAACAGTATTACCTAACTGATGGTATCATGTGGTATTATAACAGTAACAACTAGCTGATGGTATCATGTGGTATTATAACAGTATTACCTAACTGCTGGTATCATGTGGTATTATAACAGTATTACCTAACTGATGGTATCATGTGGTATTATAACAGTATTACCTAACTGATGGTATCATGTGGTATTATAACAGTAACAACTAGCTGATGGTATCATGTGGTATTATAACAGTATTACCTAACTGCTGGTATCATGTGGTATTATAACAGTATTACCTAACTGATGGTTTCATGTGGTATTATAACAGTAACAACTAGCTGATGGTATCATGTGGTATTATAACAGTAACAACTAGCTGGTGGTATCATGTGGTATTATAACAGTATTACCTAACTGATGGTTTCATGTGGTATTATAACAGTAACAACTAGCTGATGGTATCATGTGGTATTATAACAGTATTACCTAACTGATGGTATCATGTGGTATTATAACAGTAACAACTAGCTGATGGTATCATGTGGTATTATAACAGTATTACCTAACTGATGGTATCATGTGGTATTATAACAGTATTACCTAACTGATGGTTTCATGTGGTATTATATCAGTAACAACTAGCTGATGGTATCATGTGGTATTATAACAGTATTACCTAACTGATGGTATCATGTGGTATTATAACAGTATTACCTAACTGATGGTATCATGTGGTATTATAACAGTAACAACTAGCTGATGGTATCATGTGGTATTATATCAGTAACAACTAGCTGATGGTATCATGTGGTATTATAACAGTATTACCTAACTGATGGTTTCATGTGGTATTATAACAGTATTACCTAACTGATGGTTTCATGTGGTATTATATCAGTAACAACTAGCTGATGGTATCATGTGGTATTATAACAGTAACAACTAGCTGATGGTATCATGTGGTATTATAACAGTAACAACTAGCTGATGGTATCATGTGGTATTATAACAGTATTACCTAACTGATGGTTTCATGTGGTATTATAACAGTAACAACTAGCTGATGGTATCATGTGGTATTATAACAGTAACAACTAGCTGATGGTATCATGTGGTATTATAACAGTATTACCTAACTGATGGTTTCATGTGGTATTATAACAGTATTACCTAACTGATGGTTTCATGTGGTATTATATCAGTAACAACTAGCTGATGGTATCATGTGGTATTATAACAGTAACAACTAGCTGATGGTATCATGTGGTATTATAACAGTAACAACTAGCTGATGGTATCATGTGGTATTATAACAGTATTACCTAACTGATGGTATCATGTGGTATTATAACAGTAACAACTAACTGATGGTATCATGTGGTATTATAACAGTAACAACTAGCTGATGGTATCATGTGGTATTATAACAGTAACAACTAGCTGATGGAATCATGTGGTATTATAACAGTATTACCTAACTGATGGTATCATGTGGTATTATAACAGTAACAACTAGCTGATGGTATCATGTGGTATTATAACAGTATTACCTAACTGATGGTTTCATGTGGTATTATAACAGTATTACCTAACTGATGGTATCATGTGGTATTATAACAGTATTACCTAACTGATGGTATCATGTGGTATTATAACAGTATTACCTAACTGATGGTATCATGTGGTATTATAACAGTAACAACTAGCTGATGGTATCATGTGGTATTATAACAGAATTACCTAACTGATGGTATCATGTGGTATTATAACAGTATTACCTAACTGATGGTATCATGTGGTATTATAACAGTAACAACTAGCTGATTGTATCATGTGGTATTATAACAGTAACAACTAGCTGATTGTATCATGTGGTATTATAACAGTATTACCTAACTGATGGTATCATGTGGTATTATAACAGTAACAACTAGCTGATTGTATCATGTGGTATTATAACAGTAACAACTAGCTGATTGTATCATGTGGTATTATAACAGTATTACCTAACTGATGATATCATGTGGTATTATAACATTATTACCTAACTGATGGTAGCATGTGGTATTATAACAGTATTACCTAACTGATGGTTTCATGTGGTATTATAACATTATTACCTAACTGATGGTATCATGTGGTATTATAACATTATTACCTAACTGATGGTATCATGTGGTATTAAAACAGTATTACCTAACTGATGGTATCATGTGGTATTATAACAGTATTACCAAACCGATGGTATCATGTGGTATTATAACAGTAACAACTAGCTGACGGTATCATGTGATATTATAACAGTAACAACTAGCTGATGGTATCATGTGATATTATAACAGTATTACCTAACTGATGGTATCATGTGGTATTCTACCAGTATTACTTAACTGATGGTACCATGTGGTATTCTAACAGTATTACATAACTAGTATTACCTAACTCTTTCTCAAGCAAGAATTTGCTGGGACTCTCTGGGAGGTTTCTGAGTGGGGAGGGGAAAACTGAAAAGTAGCCGTTGCTGGCAGAGAGGTTTGGACACTAACAGCTCTTACACTTAAAGGCCATTATCATCATTTTTACAATTTCACAGTATTATTCCAACCTCATAGAGTGGGAATGTATATAATATATACTGTAAAATATACTCCACTGGGCCTTTAATATACCGTGAGAGTTCAATGACCAGCCGGAGGAAGACGACACGACAGCACCCTCCTCAGGGGACAGGTACTCAGTGTAAAGCCAATTAGTACACAGCTGGGCCCACTAATTGCTTTGTGCCTTCCTCCTATATCGGTGTGCCAGGAGAGAAGCTGGGGGAGGATTGAGAGTAGAGACGGGGACCTGTGAGGACGTCAGTTTTTTCAACCTCAGAGAAAGCTTCTGTGGCTGGGCACCTTGTCTCTCTGTTAACTGCGGCAGGTTTTAGGAGAGAAGCGACCCCCTGGGACTGTTACGTGTCGACGATTGTATAAGACAAGAGTAGCCGTTTGTTGTTTTGCTTTCTTTTTCGGCCACGGGCCTTTTGGTCAGCGGCTTAGTTTCTGTTGATTTGTTTTGTTACGCTGGTGTTTCAACGCTGGACGTTCCTTGTACTGGTTATGTTGTCGGGCGAGAGAAGACCCGTTTTAGTAAAACGATACAAAGGAAAAGGAACCACTGCCTCTGGTCTGTTCATTTTATGCCAACCGCCTGTGTTCGACGCTTCGAACAATCTGATCCGTTCACAAAACTTAATTACAATTGAATTACATTGTCAGCCTCAGTCTGAATAAGATTGGCACATACTGAAGAAACAATGACAGCAACCACAAGAGAACTCACCGATACAGGCTGGGACCTCTGCTCTGAAGCCAGGCTGACACTGACACACGTAGCTACCAGGGGTGTTCACACACACGTTCCCCAGCTCCCTGCGACACTGCTCCTCAAAGCTGCACTCATCAACGTCTGAGACAAATATACATATATCATTCTCTATCATTCACCCATCAATATCTAAAAAAGTGCACACACACACACATACAGTCTTGCACAACTGACCTTGTGGACACACACAATTCAGACACTAATACTACCCTTAACCCTTAACCCCCTAGAAATAGCATTTGACTTTGTGGGGTCGAGAAGATGTCCCCTGTTGGTCAACTTTTTGTTTGGACTTCTGGTCTCCACAAGTATCCTTAAACACATCCACACACACAGATAATGTTCCCTCATGTGACAAAGACCTCACCCACACAACTGTGTCCGTCAAGAGCCATAACGTATCCAACTGGACAGAAACATGAGAAGGATCCAAGGGTGTTCCTGCAGTCTGCCCCAGACCCACACGCTTGCAGCCCGGTCACTTCAGCTAGAGCACACTCATCAATATCTGAAACACACACATGAATAAGCACACACACACACACACACACACACACACACACACACACACACACACACACACACACACACACACACAGAGAATATCACATAACTCTAAAACCAAACACACACTCACCTTGGCATCCTCCTGCACCCATCAGGTAACCACGGAGACATTTGCACAGGTATGAGCCGGGTGTGTTTGTGCAGTCGGCATGGAGACTGCATGGCCCTGGCCCCTCCCCTTTACACTCATCTACATCTGATACAGAACGAGATATGCAATATAAAAGAGCAGCACAGTAGATTCCATGTTAAAAGTGGCACAGACCATACCACTCGCGCACTGTAGGGGTCTGCTCGTTATTGAGTTAGACAGAAGGTACACTTGGACCAAAGCATGTTGGCAGTGCCATTGAGGGCTTTCACCATTTGGAAGTAATAGGAGCTTTCTAGTACATGTCTATGGACTCACCAAGGCACCCTGCTGCTCGCTGCAGAGTGTAACCCACAGGGCAGGTGCAGTTCTCTCCTGCAACATTCACCATGCCAACAGGGCATCCACAGCCCTCGCTGCCCACCAACACTACCTGATTACCTGGGCACTGAGGGGCGGGGGTAGGAGCTGGGGCTGGGGTAGATGTGGTGTTGAACGAGGCTGCCGGGGCTGAGGAGAAAGAGATGGATCAGAGGAGAATACGGAGATGCAGTAAGTGGAGGGGAAAGGCGGGTGGCAGGGAGAGAGACAGAAGGAAAATAAGATCGACAAGAAGATTACAGATGCTCAGTATTCAACAACAACATAATAATAGGCTCAATATTTTGAGACACTCACTTGCGGCGGGTCCAGCCCCCTGCTCGGTTCTGCTAAAGTTCCCAATGGCGTTCTCAATCTCTAGGTTCTGAGAAGAGAGGAAGAAAGGAATAGGTCTACTCAAAATGACTCGCACCACTTCAACTCAAAATGCAGGAGAGTATCGGGTGATATGCTTTACTCAGCGAATGAAAAGCCGCAGAGAAAACGTTGACAACCAAGTCACTGCGCAACATGTCGCATCACTTCACTTAAAATCTTAATTCAACAGTTTCCCACAGATCCATCAGCCTGGCGCCCAGGGTTTAGGATTTAGCTTCAGCCGACTTCCAAATGTCTTGACAGACAATAACGTTCTAACATTGCTTTAATGAAGAAACAGAAAGTCTAGCGCCCAGGCTGATTTTGCTACTTTTCACCATGTTCAGCGCCATGTTCAGTCTGGTTTAACCAGCCTAGCAAACTCTGGCCCTGATGTGGAAGAGGGTCCCAGACACACAGACAGTCACTGACCTGGCTCTTGGTGAGTGATGCCTCTGTGTGTTTCAGGACCTCGTTGTCGCTGCCATTGGGGGTGGTAAAGGGCTCTGCCACACATATCGCTGCCAGCAGCACCAGAAGGTGAGTCCGAGGGCGTGGCATCCTCTCCTGACCCTATGGGGAAGATGGAGAGTTTAATACATCACAGGCAGGGCAACAACTTGACACACAGAAGGACAGAGGTGGACAGGTGATTGGGTTAATTAGACTGCAGAATACCAATCATAATAATAGTAATAAAGTCACTTTTCAAAACATAGTAAACTTTTTTTGGGGGGGGGGGTGACATATAGCCATACTAATACATATGATCAATGTTTATGAATAGCTCATGCTTTATATACACATTGATTAATTATCGTACCGATCATCATGTGTAATAAATAGGCCTAAAAACCACATTCTGGATTTATATATATTTTTTGTGGTACGTTTTACCCCCTTTTCTCCCCAATTGGTAGTTAGAGTCTCTTGTCCCATCGCTGCAACTCCCGTACGGACTCGGGAGAGGCAAAGGTCGAGAGCCATGCGTCCTCTGAAACACGACCCCGCCAAGCCGCACTGCTTCTTGACACACTGCTCGCTTAACCCAGAAGCCAGCAGCACCACCAATGTGTCCGATGAAACACTGTACAGCTGGCAACCAAAGTCAGCGTGCACTGCGCATGGCTGCCACAAGGAGACAATAGAGCGCGATGGGACAAGGACATCCCAGCCGGCCAAACCCTCCCCTAACGCTGGACCAATTGTGTGCTGGCTGCGACACAGCCCGGGATCGAAACCAGATCTGTAGTGATGCCACTAGCACTGCAATGCAGGAGAGGCCATGGCATTCTCCTTATGTAGGCTGCCATGATGGTCCCACCTGGTCGATAACATATCGCAGCCTAAATGTGATTCTATTTAGTTAATTACATGCTTCAAATCGTGATGATCACTGACCATTCAATAGCTTATTTTCAGTTTCAGATTTTTCATATGCCTCCGATTCATAAGGTCGACTGGTGCAGGGGTCTAAAGCACTGCATCTCAGTGCTAGAGGCATCACTACAAACCCTGGTTCTATCCCGTGCTGTATCACAACCGGCTGTGATCGGGAGTCCCATTGGGCGGCGCAAAACTATGAAATAACAGCTATGAAATCCTGTAGTAACTAAAAAAGTGTTAAACAAGTCAGAATATATTTTCTATTTGAGATTCCTCAAAGTAGCCACCCTTTGCCTTGACGCAGCTTTGCACACACTTGGCATACTCTCAACCAGCTTCATGACCAAGTCCATATTATGGCAAGAACAGCTCAAAATAAGCAAAGAGAAATGACAGTCCATCATTACTTTATGACATGAAGGTCAGTCAATTTGGAAAATGTCAAGTACTTTCAAAGTGTCTTCAAGTGCAGTCGCAAAAACCATCATGCGCTATGATGAAACTGGCTCTCACGAGGACCGCCACAGGAAAGGAAGACCTGGAGTTACCTCTGCTGAAGACAATAAGTTCATTAGAGTTACGAGCCTCAGAAATTGCAGCCCAAATAAATGCTTCACAGAGTTCAAGTAACAGACATCTCAACATCAACTCTTCAGAGGAGACTGTGTGAATCAGGCCTTTATGATTGTATTGCTGCAAAGACACCACTACTAAAGAACCCCAATAAGAAGAAGAGAATTGCTTGGGCCTAGATACATGAGCAAAGGACATTAGACTGGTGGAAATCTGTCCTTTGGTCTGATGAGTCCAAATTTGAGATTTTTGGTTCCAACCGCCGTACCTTTGTGAGACGCAGAGTAGGTGAACGGATGATCTCCACATGTGTGGTTCCCATTGTGAAGCATGGCGGAGGAGGTGTGATGGTGTGGGGGTGCTTTGCTGGTGACACTGTCTGTGATTTATTTAGAATTCAAGACACACTTAACCTGCATGACTACCACAGCATTCTGCAGCAATACGCCATCCCATCTGGTTTGCACTTAGTGGGACTATCATTTGTTTTCAAAAGGACTATAACCCAACACATCTCTGGGCTGTGTAAAGGGATATTTAACCACAAAGGAGATTGATGGAGTGCTGCGTCAGATGACCTGGCCTCCACAATCACCCGACCTCAACCCAATTGAGATGGTTTGGGATGAGTTGGACCGCAGAGTGAAGGAAAAGCAGCCAACAAGTGTTCAGCATATGTGGGAACTCCTTCAAGACTGTTAGAGAAACATTCCAGGTGAAGCTGGTTGAGAGCATGCCAAGAGTGTGCAAAGCTGTCATCAAGGCAAATTATGGCTACCTTGAAGAATCTCAAATATAAAATATATTTTGCTTTGTTTCACACTTTTTTAGTTACTACATGATTCCATATGTGTTATTTCATAGTTGTGATGTCTTCACTGTTATTCTACCATGTAGAACATAATGAAAATTAAAAAAAAACCTTGAATGAGTTGGTGTGTCCAAACTTTTCAAATGGTACTGTACGTCCAGCAAAACATGGCGCAGCCAAGCTCCTGGATGTGTTTATGTTCACAATCATGCATATGACTCAAAGGAGGCAGAAAGGAAAGGCATGGACATTTTTTTGTGCTTCATTTCCAAGAGGCTTTGGTGTTAATAGGTGAAATGATGCCCACTCATCCCTGCGCTATAGCCAGGTGAACATAGCCTTCCAGGCACAGAAAGATGGTTTAAAGTGGCTCTGGCTCTTTGTTCATGACAAAAGCTATTTGCTTTGTTGTGATGACAATACGTTCACTGGGAAATTAGCTAATTGCCAGGGTAGGTATCTAAAGAACCGTTACTAATGTTTGCCCTTTTGATTCAGAGGCATAGGAAAACACTGAAAATGGAAATAAGCTATTGAATGGTTAGTGATCATCACCATTTGAAGCGTGTAATGACCTAAATATCCACTGGGAACAGGCGTCAATTTAATGTCTATTCCACGTTGGTTCAAAGTAATTTCATTGAAATGACATGTAAACAACGTTGATGCCCAGTGAGTAGAATTACATTAAGGCTGCAATATGTTAGTCTATCGGCCAATCCAGCACATTTGGTTCCTTGGAAGTTGTGGGAACTTACATTTTTGGTTTCCCATTGGTTCTGGGAAAGAAGCCATACGTTTTCTGACTGTTGGGTCTGAACGTTTTTTTTAAACGTTCTGAGTACTGAAGTGAACATTTAGCCTTTTCTGGGAATGTACATTTTTAGGTTGCAGCAAGGTTCTGAAATGTTTTTCTATGGTTCACTGAACCTGGGAGGTTTTATTGACGTTCTGAGAAAGGATATTCTAGGTTATTTGCAGGTAATTAAATAACGTTATAGAGAGCATGTTTCATTAAGATTTTTAATTACCCTGCTAGCTTAAGTTAACTGTTTTCTCCAAGCACAGATAGGACACTTTGAAATGAATTTGCTTAGGCAATAATCATGCAAACACATTTATTATTTATTGTGGCACGGCGTCAGTGAGATTCAAAACTATGATCGTCTGCTCTCTATCCATTGAATTAGTCCATTGCACCACCAGAATGATGCTTACATACCATGTTTTTTTTTTTACTCAAACAAAGCTGTTAATTTGAGTATTTTCAAACATACCTTATTGCAAAGGAAACAAGCACTCATTAAGATTACAAGACAGAGGACAGAGAGTTTTGTTGATCCTGAGAACGGAAGGTATATCTTTTATAACATTCTTAGAACGTTACTAATGATTTCTTGTGGTTTTTATGGAAAGTTTTCTTAATGTTCTGAGAACATGACTTTAAATAGAACCATGACAAAACCTGTAGGGAATGTTATGGGAAGGTTGTATGCAAACTAACCATAGGACAACCACCCACTCAACAAGCTCTAAGAGACATATGGTTCTCAGAATGTTATGTGCTGGCTGGGAAGTGGGAATGGGACCGTCATTGCACACAGTGATGTAAAGTACTTAAGTAAAAATACTTGAAAATACTACTTAAGTCGTTTTTTGCGGGTATATTCTCTTTATATTTGTCTTTCAGCATAAACTTGTACTTTTACTTCATTACATTCCTAAAGAAATGTATGTACTTTTTACTCCACACATTTTCCCTGACACACAAAAATACTCATTACATTTTGAATGCTTAGCAGGACAGAACATTTTTGTAATTCACCCACTTCTCAAGAGAACATCCCTGGTCATCCCTACTGCCTCTGATCTGGCAGACTCACTAAAGACATACTTTGTTTGTAAATGATGATGTCTGGGTGTTCGAGTGTGCCGCTGGCTATTCATAAATTTAAAAAACAAGAAAATGGTGCCATCTGGTTTGCTTAATATAAGGATTTTGAAATTATTTGCACTTTTACTTACTTAAGTATATTTTAGCAATTACATTTACTTGTGATACTTAAGTACATTTAAAACCAAATACTTTTAGACTTTTACTCAAGTAGGATTTTACTGTGTGACTTTCACTTTTACTTGAGTCATTCTCTATTAAGGTATATTTACTTTTACTCAAGTATGACAATTAGGCACTTTTCCCACCACTGATTGTACATAATGAGAATGCTTTTCTTATATAGAGACAGGCTACACAAATCCACAAGGAATCAAGAGTAGCTTGTCATTTGAACTATCATTCATCAAGTCAGCCATATCAATCATGGTTCTGAAAAGGGAGTAAAAAGTATGTAAATGAACGAGATTATCTCAATAATACATTCAAACAATTAAGAATATATTTGTATTTCACGTCCAGATTGATGTATAATTCCATTAACTCTGATCAATGCATTACATGGACATGCACTCGAATTCTGTAGCTGAGGTCAGAGGGAACAAATTAATAAATTGAGGGAACACATTTTTATATTGAGGGAATTATTGAGGAAAACAAATTATTTTTTTTTTGATATTGAGGGAACGAATAAAAAATGACAATGACCCCTAAGGGGCTCCCTCTATACTATGGAATACAACAACCGACAGCTGAGCTGAGCAGACAAGAGATTCGACCCATTTAAACTGCTGGGGGTAGGTTTACAGACATCATGTCTAGACATGTAACACTGGCTACAAAGCTAGATGAAGAGACAGCAGAGTAGACCCTGTTATTAACCATCTTCCATTCTTGTTCTTTCTCCATGACACGCCCGCGTCACTATCCAGAAGAAAATAAACGTGTTTCCACTTAAGGTGCGTCTGGCGTGATGCAATGCAATGGAAAATTATTTTGAACTGTGTGCGTAATAATAACTGTGCCTTTTCTATTCTGAATGCCCATGCCCAGAAATACATGATCCCTCCCGCTGTTTCTAGTTTGGAACGCGTTTGCGCAATATCTTCACACATCTCTTCAGGGTATAGCAGTCCAAATACGATGTCCTGCCCGACACCCATAGACTATAGCCGAATAACAAGAAGTGTCCTACAAAACTTCCAATAACTGCGGATCCGACGTGAATTCATAACCTAGTTACAGTCGTATTCAGTTATTATCCCAGATCGCATCATGTAAATGCGTTTGAAATTGCCATGTATAGAGAAAGCAAAACATGCAATCAAATAAAGTTGATTACCAGTAACAGATAAAGTCGATTTGGGTCCACTGGATGAGCGAGGTTTCAATTTACGCGTTTCTTCCACGGTCTCCTCCAGATGCGGGATAAATAGTGTGGAGTTGTCTTTCCTCAAAAACCAATCCAGCAACGCGACGTAAGGGGCTGTGCTGTACTCCTCCACATCCTGTCCAGGAATTCTATACTTCCCATTCCTTAAATCCCAAACCGCAGTGGAGGAACTACAAGCTAAATCGCTCTCCTTCTGAGTGCTGCCTGAGGGCGCGGCGTCCCCTGTCTGAACTTTTGATTGAGGTCATAAACTATAGTGTGGAAAGGGAGTTATGCCGAGAGCGCGGCAGAAAACATTGGTAGGATAAAATAGCATTTCAATTTATTAGAAGAGAATAGATATGTATTAATCTAACTGTTGGGTTGCTTGCACAATACACACTACATCAGAAGTGGGCCTACAGCAAGGGTAAGCCTCAGAGCAGCGCCCCAAAGCAAAGACCCATGAGCAGTTAGGGCTTAGGGCCCTTGCTCAAGGGCACAACGGCAGTATGCAGCCCCTGATATGTTGATGCCAACAACTCTCCGGTTGACCAGCTGGGTCATTCCAACAATTTGGTGCCTTTTAAGAAGTATAACTTGGTCATAACAAACTTTTGATTTCACCTAATTTTAACAATAATGAGGCTATATACAGGGGGCATCGGTACCGAGTCAGTGTGCAGGGTTTGAGGTAATCTGTACATGTAGGTGGGGGCAATGTCAATATAAATTGTCTGGTGGCGAATTTTATGAATTGTTCAGCAGTCTAATGGCTTGGGGGTAGAAGCTGTTGAGGAGCCTTTTGGTCCTAGACTTGGCGCTCCGGTACCGCTCTGTAGCAGAGAAAACAGTCTATAACTTGGGTGACTGGAGTCTCTGACAGTTTTATGGGCGTTCCTCTGACACCGCCTATTATATAGGTCCTGGATGGCAGGAAGCTTGGCCCCAGTGATGTACTGGGCCATTCGCACTACCCTCTGTAGCGCCTTACGGTCAGATACCGAGCAGATGCCATACCAGGCAGTGATGCAACCGGTCAGGATGCTCTCGATGGTGCAGCTATAGAACCTTTTGAGGCTCTGGGGACCTATGCCAAATCTTTTCAGTCTCCTGGGGGAAAAGATTTTGTCGTACCCTCTTCACGACTGCCTTGGTATGTTTGGACCATGATAGTTCGTTGGTGATGTGGACACCAAGAAACTTGAAACTCTCAACCCGCTCCACTACAGCCCCGTCAATGTTAATGGGGGCCTGTTTGGCCCACCTTTTCTTGTAGTCCACAATCAGCTTCTGTGTCTTGCTTACATTGAGGGAGAGGTTGTTGTCCTGGCACCAAACTGCCTCCTCCCTATAGGCCATCTCATCGTTGTTGGTGATCAGGCCTACCACTGTTGTGTCAGCAGAAAACTTAATGGTGGTGTTGGAGTCGTGTTGCGCCACACAGTTGTTAATAAAATAAACAATACTATTAAGTGCCAAATAAAGTAACAGGGTTCACTGTTGACTGATTGAAGATTTCATTTTAAAGGCATAGTTCAACCAAATTACAAAGTTCATATTAGTTTCCTTATCCTGTAAACAGTCTATGGACAAGGTTTGACAGAAATCCATGCTGTGGTTTAGTTTCCCTGGCACTGTGTCCAAATGCTAACTTTTTAGCATTTGTGCACAAATCCAATTAAAGTCATGGTACTGATATTATACACGTCTTTGCACATCATGTTCAAATCTCTCTATAAGTGACTTTGTGGAGCTTCACTATCAATTTGAGATACTTTTGGATGATTTGGATATGATGCGCAAAAAATGCTAATGTCAGTACCAGGACTTGGATGGGATTTGTGCTACAAATGCTAAAATGTTAGCATTTAGAATAAGTGCAAGTGAAACTAAACTAAAGCCTGAATTGAATGCAAACTTCAGAAAACTGTGGTTTATAGTAAAGGGCACTTCAATCAATGTAACAGGCTTTTAAAATTCAACATTGGTACACATTTTTTACTTAACGGGATGCTAAAAGGCACTCATTTCCTGGAAAAACCCAGCTCACTTCAGATAGGTTGTAGAATTGTCGTAAATTGTCTTGCAATACGCATCCCCACTTGACGGCAGTGAGATTGATACTCTTAGCAGACACCATCGATCCTTGCAAATACAGTAGCCTGTTCAAGTATAAATGTAGCTTTATTTCAAGAGACACCACATTCTTCTGTTTAAAATTCTGTTTAATTATGCATCACATTCAGCCTACGTTAAAGCACACAGCTTTATTCAAACATAATTTTACCCTAAGTAGAAAAAAAATTAAACATCAGCACATAATGCAGTTGGCATGGTATCTGCATTGCACGTGTAGCCATATTTATTTTCATAGTAGAAATGGCCCCATTTCACAGCTAGAGGCTAATTGATTTTCTATCCTGCAATGTGTTTCTCCTGCTTATGGTCAATAGCCACAAAAAGCCATATCAAAGGACCTCAAGGGGACCTAATACTACACACAGAATCTATGGCATTGGAGCAATGGCCATGCACACACACACACACACACACACACACACACACACACACACACAGAGAGAAACACACAAACAAAATGCACTAAAACACAGAGAATGCAACACACACATCATAAGATAATATTCTAATAAAACCTGAAAAACAGTGGGCACGTTTAGTACATAAAACCATCTATTTTCCAGTAGAAGGTCAATCATATTGACTTGCTAAAAACACATCAAAACGTGGTGTAGTACCACAGAGAACGTAAGGTAAGGCCCTGGACCAGAGCTACACAGAGATAGACTTCCATTGTCCTTCAATGTAACAAAACCGTAGATGATGCTGAGTGGAAGAGGAGGAGGAGGAGAATTTCACAAACAGTTAAACTCGAGCTGAACACAATGGATGAGCTCAATGGTGGTCCCTTTAGAAATGAGATTGTGATGAGAGAGGAGAGGACATTGTAGGTTTCAAGGACACAATGTACAGCAGTCGCTCCTAAAAGTACATTATCAATGTGTGGAGGTCACAGGAAGGAGAAGAAGAACATTATTTTATTGTCCAATGTAAACAGATATCCAATGGAATCTTGTCTTCCGCTTTACTCCAACCCCTCGACGAAAGACACTCATTAATCTCGACGAAAGACACTCATTAAAAACACAGAGGTTGGAGAGGAAGAGGAGAGGTGGATGAAGAGCACTAGAACGGTGTGTCCATCTGACTACCCTTGGCACCGGGCAGTACCACACCGTAGCTGTTATCCTGCCACCTCAGCCACCTCATATGGATCTCCTTCTGGACCTGATAGAAACAGACACACGCCCAAAGACCTTAGACTGTAGAACCAGAGTACACATTGTATGATCTCCAAAAGCAGCCAATTTCAGTGTTGTTGACAGGTGGATGGACGGAGGTGTTTCTGACGTGCTGTTTCCTTTTATAAAATCTTCTATAAACCCCCTATAGACCCCTCACCCCCTCTCCTATGTACAACTTTTTAAAATTGGTTTTATATTAAAGACATGGTTGCATTACCTTTAAAATGTGTCATGAGCACAACCAGTCATGATGTTTTCATCTGATTGTCAAACAAATCACTTCAAAAAGTAGGTTGCCTTCGCAAGTTCATCCAAAAATAATTCCAGTAACCGAACCGTGAACTGTGCACCCACCAAGTGGCTGAAACTGTCTCACAGGAGAAAGAATCTGAGTGACCGAAACAGCGCCCCTCTGTCTTACTAGTGCCTATAGAAATTCTACACCACCTAAAAAAAAATCACATTTTTTTCTGGCTTAAAATTTAACTGAATTTGTTTCCTACAGATCTACACAACCTTCTCCACATTTTCAAAACAAAAGAAAGTTATGTTTCAATTAAGATAAATGTCAAATTAATATATCATGTGCTCCGCACCACTAAGTTACTACTAGGTGGACGCACCATTGGCAGCCATTGCAACTGTGAATCATTTTAATTAAGATTAAACTTTGCACAACTCTCAGGGCATAATAGATCCACCATTTTTTTCTCCTCAAAATTGCTCAGGCTCAGCAAGTTTGGTTGGGGATCATTGATGGACAGTGATATTTAAACCTTGTCTCTGATTTTATTTTAAGCAAATTTAAGTCAGGACTGAGACTAGACCACTCACGAACACTCAACACCTAATCGGAAAGACATTCTGGAGTGTCTTTTGCATAAAACTATGTGTAATTGTCCCGCAGAAAACTCCCCAGTCCCTGCCGGTGACCAGCATATCCATAACATGATGCTGCCACCACAATACTTGAAAAAACAAAGGGATCAACAACGTTGCATTCAGTCCATATTACTGGCCTGCATGACAAAGTGAAAAGAAAGAAGCCTGTGTTAAAAGATCAACTCCCTCTCCGGCCTCTAGGTCATCAGGCTGCTGATTATCCCTGCACACCTGTCACCATCATCAAGCGCACCAGCGCCTCATGACTCTCACCTGGACTCCCATCACCTCCTTGATTATCTGCCCTATATCCATCACTCCCCGTGGCTCTATCCTCAGGTGTTATTGACTCTGTTTTCATGTCGGTGCGTTGTTTGTGTTTTGTTTATTTATTAAAACACATACTACCTATACTTGCTTCCCGACTCTCAGCGCACTCGCAACACCAAATAATCCAAATAATCCAATGACCCAACTATTTTTTGGTTACTACATGATTCCATATGTGCTATTTTATTGTTTTGAAGTCTTCACTATTATTCTACAATGTAGAAAATAGTCAAAATAAATAAAAACCCTGGAATGAGTAGGTGTGTCAAAACCTTTGACTGGTACTGTATATTTAATCCATTTTAGAATAAGGCTGTAAGGTAACAAAAGGTGGAAAAAGTCAAGGAGTCTGAATACTTTCAGAATGCACTGTATATATACACTATATTACCAAAAGTAATGCTGCTTGTCGAATATCTCAATCCAAAATTAGTGTTCCAATTTATCCCAAAGGTGTTCGATGGAGTTGAGGTCAGGTTTCTGTGCAGGACAGTCAAGTTCTTCCACACCATTCTCGACAAACCATATCTGTAAGGAGCTCGTTTTGTGCATGGGGGCATTGTCATAGTGAAACAGGAAAGAGCCTTCCCCAAACTGTTGAAACAAAAGATGGAAGCACAGAATGGTCTAGAATGTCAATGTATGCTGTAGCGTTAAGATTTTCACTGAAAGGGGCCTAACCCGAACCATGAAAAACAGCCCCAGACCACTATTCCTCATCCACCAAACTTTACAGTTGGCACTATGCAAAGGTGCATAGGAGGTAGCGTTATCTTGGCATGCACCAAACCCAGATTAATTCGTTGGGACTACCAGATGGTGAAGCGTGATTCATCACTCCAGAGAAAGCGTTTCCACTGCTCCAGAGTCCAATGGAGGCGAGCTTTACGCCACTCCAGCCGACACTTGGCATTGCACATGGGGATCTTAGGCTTGTGTGCGGCTGCTCTGCCATTGAAACCCATTTCCATTGACGAACAGTTATTGTGCTAACGTTGCTTCCAGAGGCAGTTTGGAACTCAAGCTTAATGATGAGCTTGGAGGGTACTATGGTGTTGAAGGCTGAGCTATAGTCAATGCACAGCATTCTTACGTAGGTATTCCTCTTGTCCAGATGGGATAGGGCAGAGTGCAGTCCAATGGTGAGTGCATCATCTGTGGATCTATTGGGGCGGTAAGCAAATTGAAGTGGGTCTAGGGTGCCAGGTAAGGTAGAGGTTATATGATCCTTACCTAGCCTCTCAAAGCACTAGTCATAGTCATTTTGTTCAGTTACCTTTGCTTTCTTGGGTACAGGAACAATGGTAGACATCTTGAAGCAAGTGGGGACAGCAGACTGGGATAGGGATAGATTGAATATGTCCGTAAACACCCCAGCCAGCTGGTTTGTGCATGCTCTGAGGACGCGGCTAGGGATGTCGTCTGGGCTGACAGCCCTGCGAGGGTTAACATGCTTAAATGTCTTACTCACGGTGGCCACGGAGAATGAGAGCCCACAGTTCTTGGGAGCAGGCCGCGTCGGTGGCACTGTGTAATTTTCAAAGCGGGCAAAGAAGGTGTTTAGCTTTTCCGGGAGCAATACGTTGGTGTTCGCGACGTGGCTGCTTTTCCCTTTGTGATTGTCTGTAGACCCTGCCACATATGTCTCGTGTCTGAGCCGTTGAATCGCGACGCCACTTTGTCTCTGTACTGATGTTTTGCCTGTTTGATTGCCTTACGGAGGGAATAACTACACTGTTTGTATTCGACCATATTCCTAGTCACCTTGCCATTGTTAAATGCAGTGGATCTCGCTATACTGTGTTGTATGTTGCCTTAAAAGTTGGTAGAATCTTATTCCAAATGATCCACAGCTGTACTGGCTGTTAAAGGTGCTTCCACCAAGTATTAACTGACGTGGGGGGGGGGGGGGGGTCTAGGAAAATGTTCTATAACTTATTTTCCACTTTGAAAATGTGGAGTAGGTTCTGTAGATCTGTAGGAAACAAATCACATTTTAAGGCAGCCAAATGTTCAAAAGGCACTCGCACATCTGAGCAATTGAGAGCTTTGACGAAGGCCGTGAGGCCGATACGTAAGCTTATTAAATATCAGTGATACAACCAAGAGCAGTGTGCGGTTTCCTTCATCAAGGCAGCCAAATGTGAAGAGTGTTCAAGGATGTGTAGATTTTCTATAGGCACTTCAGCAGGTTTCCCTTCCAGTCCTCTGCCTCCTCGGCGATGACGGTATTATCAGCAGCACTGTCTTTTTACTAAAGAAATGTGTTAACTTAAGGTCACTTTTTCTGTTCAAATTAAATCTTCCATCTTTCTTTTTCTTTTCTCTACCCACTCTGACAGCGACTCATTGCTGCAGATTAATGTCAATGAAAGTCACATTTGCAATCATATCGCGTGAAACAATGCACGTGAACTCTGTCAGGGTGGAATAGTCCATTATTATAAACCAGTCTGTACGTGATTAACTACACTTTCTACAGAAAAGCGTGGATTATAAAAACATGGATTATATTAATACGGATAAAAAATGTGTATATGGAAAGAAATGATTGATTATGAATTAATATTTCGGCTGTATGTATTTATTTACTTTTTTGGATGCTTTCTTACGTCAACATGTTGGCTTCATTAACCTGAGCACAGTGCCCAGGCAAAACCCTCCTCCCTCCCCATTTCATTTGAAACTTTGAAGCTTCCCGCAGATTTGGCTCCTGCTGAACCAACCCGCTGAAGAAAGACACATTTATGATGGTGAAGAGACATTTGAGTGTGTTTGTATGATGAGAAACAGATTTGAACATGTAGCACTGTGTGACAACGCGCACAGCAATGCAAGAGTCATGGGTTTCACTCCTGCTGGAGTCACATAAACTGAAATGTAAGCACTCACTGTATCGTAGGTTGCTTTGGATACACACCTGCGAAATCGCTTATATTGTATTATTCTAATGCTTTATATCAAAGCAACATCTACAGAGCAGTAGGGTTGGTTTGTATTTAAAGGCCCAGTGCACTCAAAATGTTTTTTGTCCTATGTTTTATAAAACTAACTCTGTAAAAGTATGAAGACATTTGATCAGTGTTATTTTCCTGATAGTTGCTCGTTGAAAATACAATCTACACGGGACCTTCTAAATCAGCAGGTTTTGCAAGTGTGGGAGTTTCAGCTTTCCATGATGACATCATCGTGAGATCAATAGGTTAATAGACCAATAACGAAGAGTTACAATCTTCTCTGCCAATAACAGCTAGTTTCAGTTTTCTCCTTCCCAATAAGACCACTCCCATGAAAATCCTAGCTAAATTCTAAAAAGCAATGGACAATCCATTACAGTAAGGTACTTCATTGTTACCCAGGAATTGTTTAACATTGATATAAATACGGCTGCATTGGGCCTTTAAAGTAGAATGTTAGACAACTCACCTCTTGGTTGAGGAAGCAGTAGAGAATTGCGACAATCAACCCCTACAAGAGAGAAGATATATAATCAACTATCAATATTTAAAACAATTAAGCACACAGATGTTCTCAACAGTTAAGCGAAGAACGGTGGGCAGTAGGGCCACCCATATGTAAAAGTAGTGGCCCCAGCCGACTTGTAAGTCGCTTTGGACAAAAGCGTCTGCTAAATGGGATATATTATTATTATATATTATAAAGCCATAAAATGGTATATGATACAGTCCATTCGGAAAGTATTCAGATCCCTTGACTTTTTCCACTTCGTTAGGTTACAGACTTATTCTAAAATTGATACAATCGTTTTTTTTTCTCCTCATCAATCTACACCCATAATGACAAAGCAAAAACTGGTTTGTAGAAAAACAGAAATATCACATTTACATAAGTATTCAGACCTTTTACTTTGTATTTTGTTGAAGCACCTTTGGCAGTGATTACAGCCTTGAGTCTTCTTGGGTATGACGCTACAAGCTTGGCACACCTGTATTTGGGGAGTTTCTCCCATTATTCCCTGCTGATCATCTCAAGCTCTGTCAGGTTGGATGGGGAGCGTTGCGGCACATGTATTCTCAGGTCTCTCCAAAGATGTTCGATCAGGTTCAAGTCTGGGCTCTGGCTGTGCCACTCAAGGACATTCAGAAACTCCTGCGTCGTCTTGGCTGTGTGCTTAGGGTCGTTGGCCTGTTGGAAGGTGACCTTCGCCCCCAGTCGGAGGTTTTGAATGCTCTGGAGCAGGTTTTCATCAAGGATCTCTCTGTAATTTGCTCTGTTCATCTTTGCCCCGATCCGGACTAATCTCCCAGTCCCTGCTGCTGAAAAACACCCCCACAGCATAATGCTGCCACAACCATGCATCCCCATAGGGATGATGCCAGGTTTCCTCCAGACGTGACACTTGGCATTCAGGCCAAAGAGTTCAATCTTGGTTTCATCAGACCAGAGAATCTTGTTTCTCATGGTCTGTGAGTCTTTATATGCCTTTTGGCAAACTCCAAGCGGGTTGTGATGTGGCTTCCGTCTGGCCACTCTTCCATAAAGGCCTGATTGGTAGAGTGCTGCAGAGATGGTTGTCCTTCTGGAAGGTTCTCCCATCTCCACAGAGGAACCCGAGAGCTCTGTCAGAGTGACCATCGGGTTCTTGGTCACCTCCCTGACCAAGTCCCTTCTCCCCCGATTGCCCTGACCAAGTCCCTTCTCCCCGATTCGATTTAAGAATGATTGAGGCCACTGTGTTCAAAGCTGCAGAAATGTTTTGGTACCCATCCCCAGATCTGTGCGTCGACACAATCCTGTCTCAGAGCTCTAAGGACAATTCCTTCAACCTCATGGCTTGGTTTTTTCTCTGACATGAACTGTCAACTGTGGGACCTTACAGTATATAGACAGGCTTGTGCCTTTCCAAATCATGTCCAATCAATTGAATTTACCACAGGTGGACTCCAATCAAGTTGTAGAAACATCTCAAGGATGATCAATGGAAACAGGACACACCTGAGCTCATTTTTGAGTCTCATAGCAAAGGGACTGAATACTTATGTAAATAAGGTATTTCTGTTTTTAATACATTTGAAAAAAATGTCTAAAAACCTGATTTTGCTTCGTCATTATGAGGTATTGTGTGTAGATTGATGAGGAAAGTGTTTTATTTAATCCATTTCAGAATAAGGATGTAACATAACAAAATGTGGGAAAAGTCAAGGAGGATAAATACCGAAGGTGCTGTAAACCACATTCATTTTGCTTTCTCTAAAATGTTTCATGTTAACTGTTCTATTTTTCAATTACTTTGTTTTACTGGCTGTAAAAGTGCTATCCATGCCAGGAGTCATTTACATAAATTAGATGTATTCATGAGATAGTGTATAAATACCACATACAGTGAGCTCCAAAAGTATTGGGACAGTGAACATGTTTTGTTTTTACTTTGTACTCCAGCACTTTGGATTTGAAATTATACATTGACTATGAGGTTGAAGTGCAGAGTGTCAGTTTTAATTTGAGTGTAACGGCGTTCTTCGTTTGTCGAAAGAAAGTCGGACCGAAATGCAGCGTGTTGGTTACTCATGTTCTTTAATGGAACAAATGACGATACACAAAATAACTTATAAATACAAAAACAACAAAACGGAACGTGAAACCTATTACAGCCTATCTGGTGAACACTACACAGAGACAGGAACAATCACCCACGAAATACAAAGTGAAACCCAGGCTACCTAAATACGGTTCCCAATCAGAGACAACGAGAATCACCTGACTCTGATTGAGAACCGCCTCAGGCAGCCAAACCTATGCAACACACACCCCTAATCAGCCACAATCCCAATAACTAAAAAACCCCACTAAGAATTACAACAAACAATAAACCCATGTCACACCCTGGCCTGACCAACTAATTAACTAAAACACAAAATACTAAGACCAAGGCATGACAGAACCCCCCCCCCCCTAAGGTGCGGACTCCCGGACGCACCTCAAAACCATAGGGAGGGTCCGGGTGGGCGTCTGTCCATGGTGGCGGTTCCAGCTCGGGACGTGGACCCCACTCCATAAATGTCATAGTTCCTCCCCTTCGCGTCCTGGGATGATCCACCCTCACCGCCGACCATGGCCGAATAGTCCTCACCCAGAACCCCACTGAACTGAGGAGCAGCTCGTGACTGAGGGGCAGCTCGGGACTGAGGGGCAGCTCGGGACTGAGGGGCAGCTCGGGACTGAGGGGCAGCTCGGGACTGAGGGGCAGCTCGGGACTGAGGGGCAGCCCGGGACTGAGGGCAGCCCGGGACTGAGGGGCAGCCCAGTACTGAGAGGAAGCCCAGTACTGAGAGGAAGCCCAGTACTGAGAGGAAGCCCAACCAGGCAGTTGAATCCGGCAGATCCTGGCTGACTGGCGGATCTGGAAGAGTCTGGTTGACTGGCAGATCTGGAAGAGTCTGGTTGACTGGCAGGGTCTGGCTGAATAGCAGATCTGGAAGAGTCTGGTTGACTGGCAGATCTGGAAGAGTCTGGCTGAATAGCAGATCTGGAAGAGTCTGGCTGACTGGCAGATCTGGAAGAGTCTGGCTGACTGGCAGATCTGGAAGAGTCTGGCTGTCTGGCAGATCCGGAGGAGTCTGGCTGACTGGCAGATCTGGAAGAGTCTGGCTGACTGGCAGATCTGGAAGAGTCTGGCTGACTGGCAGATCTGGAAGAGTCTGGCTGACTGGCAGATCTGGAAGAGTCTGGCTGACTGGCAGATCTGGAAGAGTCTGGCTGTCTGGCAGATCTGGAAGAGTCTGATTGACTGGCAGATCTGGAAGAGTCTGGCTGACTGGCAGATCTGGAAGAGTCTGGCTGACTGGCAGATCTTGAAGAGTCTGGCAGACTGACGGCTCTGGCTGCTTCATGCTGACTGACGGCTCTGGCTGCTCCATGCTGACTGGCGGCTCTGGCTGTTCCATGCTGACTGGCGGCTCTGGCTGCTCCATGCAGATTGACAGCTCTGGCGGCTTCTTGCAGACTGACAGCTCTGACTGTTCCATGCAGACTAACAGCTTTGGCAGCTCCTTGCCGACTGGCAGCTCCTTGCAGACTGGCAGCTCCTTGCAGACTGGCAGCTCCATGCAGACTGGCAACTCCATGCAGACTGGCAACTCCATGCAGACTGGCAACTCCATGCAGACTGACAGCTCTGGCTGCCCCATGCAGACTGGCAGCTCTAGCTGCTCCATGCAGATTGACAGCTCTGGCGGCTTCTTGCAGACTGACAGCTCTGACTGTTCCATGGAGACTAACAGCTTTGGCAGCTCCTTGCCAACTGGCAGCTCCTTGCAGACTGGCAGCTCCTTGCAGACTGGCAGCTCCATGCAGACTGGCAACTCTGGCTGCTCCAAGCAGACTGACAGCTCTGGCTGCCCCGTGCAGACTGGCAGCTCTAGCTGCTCCATGCAGACTGGCAGCTCTGGCTGCTCCATGCAGACTGGCAGCTCTAGCTGCTCCATGCAGACTGGCAGCTCTGGCTGCTCCATGTAGACTGGCAGCTCTAGCTGCTCCATGCAGACTGGCAGCTCTAGCTGCTCCATGCAGACTGGCATCTCTAGCTGCTCCATGCAGACTGTCAACACGCTGCTCGGTCCGTGTGTGGTGGGTGATTCTGTAACGGCGTTCTTCGTTTGTCGAAAGAAAGTCGGACCGAAATGCAGCGTGTTGGTTACTCATGTTCTTTAATGGAACAAATGACGATACACGAAATAACTTATAAATACAAAAACAACAAAACGGAACGTGAAACCTCATACAGCCTATCTGGTGAACACTAAACAGAGACAGGAACAATCACCCACGAAATACAAAGTGAAACCCAGGCTACCTAAATACGGTTTCCAATCAGAGACAACGAGAATCACCTGACTCTGATTGAGAACCGCCTCAGGCAGCCAAACCTATGCAACACACACCCCTAATCAGCCACAATCCCAATAACTAAAAAACCCCACTAAGAATTACAACAAACAATAAACCCATGTCACACCCTGGCCTGACCAACTAATTAACTAAAACACAAAATACTAAGACCAAGGCGTGACATTGAGGGTATTTTCATCCATATCGGGCGAGCCGTTTAGTAATTATAGCACTTCTTATACATTTTAGGGGGACAAAAGTATTGGGACAAATTCACTTACGGTATATCTGTATTAGTTGTAAAAATGTAAGTATTTGGTTCCATATTTATAGCGTGCAATGACCACATCAAACTTGTGACTCTACAAATTTATTGGATGAATTTGCGGTTCGTTTTGGTTGTGTTTCAGATTATTTGGCACCTAATAGAAATCAATGGTAAATAAAATAGTGTCATTTTGGAGTCACTTTTATTGTAAATATGAATAGAATACGTTTCAAAATACTACATGAATGTGGACGCCACCATGATTACAAATAATCCTGAATAATGATGAGTGAGAAAGTTACAAAAAGGCACAAATATCATATCCCCAAGACATGCTAGCCTCTCACCAGTGAGTACAGTCTCTGAGAGAGCGTGAATCTGTTTGTGTGTGCAGGCCAAGCGAGTGAGTGTGTGCAAAAGGATTAGAATACCTGAAAGGACCCCATGCAGAGCTCGATGCAGAGGCGCACGCTAACATGGAAGTAGTCAGGCAGGAAGTTAAACACCATGTAGTGGCTCCCAAAGAGAGGGATGAGGAGGAGAGTAGACTTCGTCAGCCGTCTGGCAGAGAGGAGGAAAAGAGAGAGGGAATAAGCTTGAGTAACAAGCTCTTGGGTTGTTCATGTTAACATGTTTATGAGTACGCATGTGATTGTGTGCAAGAATGCATTTCAAAGGCAATTTTACATTTACGTATGGGAGCATACCGGTACACGAACATGTAATCATTTTTTCCCCCAGTCTACTTGACTGACCTTATTTAAGAATATAACAGGATCTACATATGCATGAGTGCTCGAGTCAAATATTCTGCACTGCCCTCTAATGAGGATTTCATCTGCAAAGCCTTTCGAGGGGTGAAGTGGTGTAGGACATCCGTTGACAGACAGACCGCATTGACTCAGCGGTGGGTGAATCAGACCTTGCACACATGAAAACTTGCTCCCTTCGCCCAAACCTTGATGACTTGTCCTTCCCGGATACAAAGGAACTGGATAGGTATAAGTGATAGGTAGACATTCCCGCCATTGTTTTCACCTGTTAAACCAGTTCTCTCAGATCTGTGGGGGGAAGAGTTATCAAGGTGGCGCAATGCGAGTGGTAGGGAGTGAATTTTACAGAAGTGGAATGCAGCCCTACAGTTACAGAACGTAGACAATCAGCAGACAAATAATCTATAGGAACCAAAATGAACTGTAGGAATTTAAAATGAACTGAAATGAACTAAGAATGAACTTTAACTCCAGTTCTAAGTTTAATACTGTTTTACCTGTAATGAAAAATCTATTCATGTACTGTTGAAGTGGGAAATTTACATAAATCTTAGCCAAATACATTTAAACTCAGTTTTTCACAATTCCTGACATTTATTCCTAGTAGAAATTCCCTGTCTTAGGTCAGTTAGGATCACCACTTTATTTTAAGAATGTGAAATGTCAGAATAATAGTAGAGGTAATTATTTCTTTCAGCTTTTATTTCTTGCATCACATTCCCAGTGTGTCAGAAGTTTACATACACTCAATTAGTATTTGGTAGCATTGCCTTTAAATTGTAAAGCTGGTGTAACCGAGTCAGGTTTGTATGCTTCCTAGCTCGCACACACTTTTTCAGTTCTGCCCACAAATTTTCTATAGGATTGAGGTCAGGGCTTGTGATGGCCACTCCAATACCTTGACATTGTTGTTCTTAAGCCATTTTGCTACAACTTTGGAAGTTTTCTTGGGGTCATTGTCCATTCAGAAGACCCTTTTGCGACCAAGCTTTAGCTTTAACTTCCAATATAACCACATTCTTTTCCGGCCTCATGATACCATCTATTTTGTGAAGAACACCAGTCCCTCCAGCAAAGCACCCCCACAACATGATATTGCCACCCCCATGTTTTACTGTTGGGATGGTGTTCTTCGGCTTGCAAGCCTCCCAATTTGTCCTCCAAACATAACGATGGTCATTATGGCCAAACAGTTCTATTTGTGTTTCATCAGACCTGAGGACATTTCTCCAAAAAGTACGATCAGTTGAAAACCGTAGTCTGGCTTTTTAAAGCGGATTTGGAGCAGTGGCTTCTTCCTTGTTGAGCGGCCTTTCAGGTTATGTCGATATAGGACTCGTTTTACTGTGGATATAAACTCAGCAAAAAAAGAAACGTCCTCTCACTGTCAAACTGTGTATTTTCAGCAAACTTACCATGTGTAAATATTTGTATGAACATAACAAGATTCAACAACTGAGACATAAACTGAACAAGTTCCACAGACATGTGACTAACATAAAAGGAATAATGTGTCCCTGAAAAAAGGGGGGGGGTCATAATCAAAACTAACAGTCAGTATCTGGTGTGGCCACCAGCTGCATTAATTACTGCAGTGCATCTCCTCCACATGGAGTGCACCAGATTTGCCTGTTCTTGCTGTGAGATGTTACCCCTTGTGAGATGTTTCCTCTTCCACCAAGGCACAATTGTCATGCTGGAGGGTCATGTCAGGATGAATCTGCAGGAAGGGTACCACATGAGGGAGGAGGATGTCTTCCCTGTAACGCACAGCATTGAGATTTCCCGCAATAACAACAAGCTCAGTCCAATGATGCTGGACACACCGCCCCAGACCATGACCGACCCTCCACCTCCAAATCGATCCCGCTTCAGAGTACAGGCCTCGGTGTAACACTCATTCCTTCTCCAATAAACGCAAATCGGACCATCCCCCCCGGTGAGACAATACCGCAACTCGTCAGTGAAGAGCACTTTTTGGCAGTCCTGTCTGGTCCAGTGACGGTGGGTTTGTCCCCATAGGCAATGTTATTGCCAGTGATGTAAGGCAGGTCCTCACCAGACAACAGGCCTACAAGCCTTCAGTCCAGCCTCTCTCAGCCTATTGTGGACCGTCTGAGCACTGAGGGGTTGTGAGTTCCTGGTGTAACTTGGGCAGTTGTTGTTGCCATCCTGTTCCTGTCCCGCCGGTGCAATGTTCAGATGTACCGATCCTATGCAGGTGTTGTTACATGTGGTCTGCCACTGCGAAGATGATCAGCTGTCTGTCCTGCCTCCCTGTAGCGCTGCCTTATGCGTCTCACAGTACAGACATTGCAATTTATTGCCCTGGCCACATCTGCAGTCCTCATGCTTCCTCGCAGCATGCTAAGGCACGTTCACGCAGATGATCAGGGACCCTGGGCATCTTTCTTTCTGTGTTTTTCAGAGTCAGTAGAAAGGCCTTTTTAGTGTCCAAAGTTGTCATAACTGTGACCTTAATTGCCTACAATATGTAAGCTTTAGTGTCTTAAACTGTTCTGCCTGCGGCTATGGAACCCTGACCTGTTCACCAGACGTGCTACCTGTCCCAGACCTGCTGTTTTCAACTCTCTAGGGACAGCAGGAGCGGTAGAGATACTCTTAATGATCGGCTATGAAAAGCCAACTGACATTTACTCCTGAGGTGCTGACTTGTTGCATCCTCAACAACTACAGTGATTATTATTATTTGACCATGCTGGTCATTTATGAACATTTGAACATCTTGGCCATGTTCTGTTATAATCTCCACCTGGCACAGCCAGAAGAGGCCTGGCCACCCCTCATAGCCTGGTTCCTCTCTAGATTTCTTCCTAGGTTTTGGCCTTTCTATGGAGTTTTTCCTAGCCACCGTGCTTCTACACCTGCATTGCTTGCTGTTAGGGGTTTTATGCTGGGTTTCTGTACAGCACCTTGTAACATCAGTTGATGTAAGAAGTGCTATATAAATACATTTGATTTGATCTTAACGACCGTTCCACAAGTGCATGTTCATTAATTGTTTATGGTTCATTGAACAAGCATGGAAAACAGTGTTTAAACACTTTACAATGAAGATCTGTGAAGTTATTTGGATTTTTACAAATTATCTTTGAAAGACAGGGTCCTGAAAAAGGGACGTTTAGATACTCTTGTACCTGTTTCCTCCAGCATCTTCACAAGGTCCTTTGCTGTTGTTCTGGGATTGATTTGCACTTTTCGCACCAAAGTACGTTAATCTCTAGGAGACAGAACGCGTCTCCTTCCTGAGTGGTATGACGGCTGTGTGGTCTCATGGTGTTTATACATGCGTACTATTGTATACATCCACAGGTACACCTCCAATTGACTCATATGATGTCATTCAGAAACTTCTAAAACCATGACATCATTTTCTGGAATTTTCCAAGCTGTTTAAAGGCACAGTCAACTTAGTGTATGTAAACTTCTGACCCACTGGAATTGTGATACAGTCAATTATAAGTGAAATAATCTGTCTGTAAACAATTGTCGGAAAAATTAATTGTGTCAGCCACAAAGTAGATGTCCTAACCAACATGCCAAAACGATAGTTTGTCAACAAGAAATTTGTGGAGTGGTTGAAAAACGAGTTTTAATGACTCCAACCTAAGTACGCAAACTTCCGACTTCAACTGTCGCTCATTAATGTGCAAAAGAGCTCTCTTCAATAGACATCTGTGTTTGAACTCCCTAAAAGCAGCCCTAGAGAAGGCCTAACAGTGTAAAAGAAAAGTGCTTTCGCATTACGATTCAGACTCTCTAATGTACTGCTGAAATGCAGTATACTTAACCAGCGTCATGCAGCAGCCACACAACTGAAAAAACTGTTCTCTTCAGTAATGGTCTTAATGGACTGGACTTCAGTGACCCCAGAATGTGCTTGAGCAACAAACTGTATTACCTACTACTGCATTGCATAAGGTACTCAGAATTAGGGTAGCAAAGTTTCCAATTATACCGGTAAACTACCAGAATGTTTGTACCTTTCAAGGTTGTTATGTAATCTATCGCAAGATATCTAGTGGCGCTTTTGGGTACTTCAGGTTATCACAGGTGTCTGTAATTGTCTCTGGCCCTTTGTTGGGCCTTCGTCACATGTAAAATAAAGATGAAGATGATTTTCAAATAAAAAATGGAATGACAAAGTCTTAAAATATGATCCTAAACATAAACCTTCCACTTAGTGAATACCATTGGTGATTAGTATGAGGGTTTCAGTGTGAAATATCCTTTATATTTTTAATTTACACACTTTTACTTATTTTACTATGTCAATATGTATTTGTTGTCAGTTTTTTGGCATCAAACTGGTGGCAGTTGTGAAAAAGTCAATAGTTGGATGAGTTGCAGAGGTATTGAAAATAATGCCAATGTTGATTAGATGCTTTTTTTTTCATTAATTTGGCTATTTTCACTTGAACCATGTGGTTTATCAACTAAAAACTCATGGACAATATGGACACAAATATACACTGCTCAAACAAATACATCTTTACATAGTTGATTGTGCTGACAACAAAATCACACAAAAAAAAAAATCACACAAAAATTATCAATGGAAATCAAATTTATCAACCCATGGAGGTCTGAATTTGGAGTCACACTCAAAACTAAAGTGGAAAACCACACTACAGACTGATCCAACTTTGATGTAATGTCCTTAAAACAAGTCAAAAATGAGGCTCAGTAGTGTGTGTGGCCTCCATGTGCCTGTATGACCTCCCTACAACGCCTGGGCATGCTCCTGATGAGGTGGCAGATGGTCTCCTGAGGGATCTCCTCCCAGACCTGGACTAAAGCATCCGCCAACTCCTGGACAGTCTGTGGTGCAATGTGGCGTTGGTGGATGGAGCGAGACATGATGTCCCAGATGTGCTCAATTGGATTCAGGTCTGGGGAACGGGCAGGCCAGTCCATAGCATCAATGATTTCCTCTTGAAGGAACTGCTGACACCCTCCAGCCACATGAGGTCTAGCATTGTCTTGCATTAGGAGGAACCCAGGGCCAACCACACCAGCATATGGTCTCACAAGGGGTCTGAGGATCTCATCTTGGTACCCAATGGCAGTCAGGCTACCTCTGGCGAGCACATGGAGGGCTGTGACTGACCCACCGCCAAACCGGTTATGCTGGAGGATGTTGCAGACAGCAGAACGTTCTCCACGGTGTCTCCAGACTGTCACGTCTGTCACATGTGCTCAATGTGAAACGGCTTTCATCTGTGAAGAGCACAGGGCGCCAATAGCGAATTTGCCAATCTTGGTGTTCTCTGGAAAATGCCAAACGTCCTGCACGGTGTTGGGCTGTAAGCACAACCCCCACCTGTGGACGTCGGGCCCTCATACCACCCTCATGGAGTCTGTTTCTGACCGTTTGAGCAGACACATGCACATTTGTGGCCTGCTGGAGGTCATTTTGCAGGGCTCTGGCAGTGCTCCTCCTGCTCCTCCTTGCACAAAGGCAGAGGTAGCGGTCCTGCTGCTGGGTTGTTGTCCTCCTACGGCCTCCTCCACGTCTCCTGATGTACTGGCCCGTCTCCTGGTAGCGCCTCCATGCTCTGGACACTACGCTGACAGACACAGCAAACCTTCTTGCCACAGCTCGCATTGATGTGCCATCCTGGATGAGCTGCACTACCTGAGCCACTTGTGTGGGTTGTAGACTCAGTCTCATGCTACCACTAGAGTGAAAGCACCGCCAGCATTCAAAAGTGACCAAAACATCAGCCAGGAAGCATAGCAACTGAGAAGTGGTCTGTGGTCCCCACCTGCAGAACCACTCCTTTATTGGGGGTGTCTTGCTAAATGCCTATAATTTCCACCTGTTGTCTATTCCATTTGCACAACAGCATGTGAAATGTATTGTCAATCAGTGTTGCTTCCTAAGTGGACAATTTGATTTCACAGAAGTGTGATTGACTTGGAGTTACATTGTGTTGTTTAAGTGTTCCCTTTATTCTTTTGAGCAGTGTATATTGAAAATATACTATATATGAATTCATTTTTCTAAGTTATTCAAGTATAAATTACAATAGAGAGACAAATGTTTTCTTAATTACCAAAATAACTGAAGATTCCGGCTTTGCAAACCCACTCAGAATACTCAATCACCCATAATGGTTATAATGACTTTGTCTGTGTACTAAAAATGGAGACTAAGAAAGTTGGCTTGACTCAGATCTCCCATTTCTATGTAGCAGACAGACATTATGATACATTGTCTACAGCCCAGTCAAAACTGTTCGCTGCTCTGGCCCCCCAATGGTGGAACAAACTCCCTCACGACGCCAGGACAGCGGAGTCAATCACCACCTTCCGGAGACACCTGAAACCCCACCTCTTCAAGGAATACCTAGGATAGGATAAGTAATCCTTCTCACCCCCCTTAATGACTTAGATGCACTATTGTAAAGTGGCTGTTCCACTGGATGTCAGAAGGTGAATTCACCAATTTGTAAGTCGCTCTGGATAAGAGCGTCTGCTAAATGACTTAAATGTAAATGTAAATGTACAGCAGATATCATCTATAGATAAATCACCTCCCCTGTCTTTTCTTGTTCGACAACTTCATATTAGAAGGGCCCGATAAAACCATCTCTCCACTGACCTAGGATACCAAACTTTTTGTCCAATTACATTGCCCCTCTTTTGTATCATCCAATGAAAAGACTCCTCACCTGTACTGATCTGAGTTGTTGAACTGGATCAGGCGAGGGTTCAGTTTCTGTATCAGGATTCTGATGATGTTCATGAAGAGGATGAAATTTACCTGTCGATGAAAAACAATTTAACACAACTAAAAAAGCTCTGTGTTTTTAATCTATTATTTCATAAGACCCCTTTTTTTAAATCAACAGTTGTCATAAAGTACTTTACAGTAACACAACACCAGTACAAATCTGGAAAATAGGGGAGACAGAATACAAATATTCCCAGGAGGATTCAATAAAGTAAATCTAAACAAACAATATTGCTCCATTTCTGGGTTGCATTGACATTATGACAACAGTGAAGCATAGGACACAGGCCTCAATAGGATGGGACCACCTGCTGTGTTGACTATTGGTTGTTCAAGCCCAACAACAGATTGAATCTTTATACAACACTAAAACACCTGAATGAATTAAACACAACCAAACAGTTAAGAGCCCTAATGGTATC